>NC_057813.1:486369103-486371336 GCF_018294505.1 Triticum aestivum
ACTATTTGATGATATTTTTAAAAAAATTATTACTGTCTTATAAAAAAAATTAATGTTATGATTTAAACAAGTTTGAACATATTTAAACACAAAAAAGTATCAAACAGCATTTTAAATGCATAAAAAAATTTTGTGGAGCCTAGGAATTGAACCCAGGACCTCCTGGTGTGAGAACAGGCACCTGACCAGTCGAGCTAGTAGAGGGGAGTTGATGTGGATAAGGTCAGGTGGGAGATAACCTGTTGGCTCGAGCGGAAAAAAAAATACTAATGGCGCACCAGGTCGAGGTGCGCCATTAGCATGTATATACTTTTGGCGCACCGAAGGGTGGTGCGCCATTAGTATTGTGCCCCCTACTTCTGATCCCCTCTCTCTCCCTCGCCTGAGCCCTCGCCCTCGATCCCCTTCCCCTCTCTCTCCCTCGCCCGAGCCCTCGCCCTCGATCCCCTTCCCCTCTCCTCTCCCGACGCCGCCGCCCCGCCGCCCTCGACGCCGGCCAGATCCGCCGCCACCTCTGCTCGAGCTGCTCCCATTGACCACGCCGCTGCTCGCGTGCTTCTTCTCTCCCGCGACCCCGCCATTGAAGGTCTCGCAAGGTCCTCTTCTCCTCCCCCTCCCCCTTTGTTCGATTCGATTGTGCCGCCGTCAAGGTTCCCTGATGATGCTGGTTCCTCTCGCGCGCAGGCTGCACGCACCTCGGACCGCGTGTGCCTAGTTCTTCCCGGGACGCGGCCCCGACCCTACTACCCACGCCATCAGGGGAGCTCGTCAAGGTATCATCCCCCCCCTCTCTCTCTGCTCTCTCCATCTCTCATGCTCTGGCGTGTTTTTTTTCCTAAGGGACGAAACTATGTTCTCTTGTTGCTATTGCTAGGTGTTTTTGTCTGCCATGTACGTACATACCTAGAGTAGTTGATTAGATGCAGAATTCTTTGTCAAAAAATATGCGATTTCCATTCTGCAGTGTTGAACTTGTTTTAGTGTTCGTGTCTGCTCTGTCAAAAAAATTGGGGAAAATCCTGCCAGTTAAGCTGGCTGATTAGTATATATTTAGTCATTTTTAGTGTTAATATATGTCACTCCGTGTGCATGATTTCTTCTCAACAAGTTCCAGAAACTTTGTGAAATACTATAATATACCACTTTTTATTCATGTATTAGAACTCTGTCCAAAGCTCAAAATACGAAAACAAATTGTTGTTTACTTGTGATGTTGATACAACTTTAATGGTCTGTGCAATTGGTGATTTTTTCAAAATGTTTTCTATTTCCATGGGGATAAATTTATCTTATGCCTTATGTTCATGCGATTCAGTTCATTTGTTTTGAGTTGCGCAGTAGGGCAAAGCCCCACACCCCCTGTTATATTTATTTAAATTAAGATTACAAGGCTACAAGTAGAAAATAAAATGCACATTAGAACTATACATGGAAGCAGGTGCCTTTGTGTTCTGGTAGTCCTTTAGAACTATATATGGAAACATAATCTTCCTTATCAAGACAAACATAATAGAAGCAGGTGCAGGAGCTGTAGTACTCCATTTGGAGACTTTAACTGGATCAGATTAGGTACTCCATTTGCTGTAGTACTCTAGTTAACTGAAACTAGTGACTCTGCTGCTGAAATTACCGTTGAAATCGAGGTAAAATCACTTTTGAACTGGGTGTAAAATCACTACTGTTGATATTCAAATTTAAACTTGAAAATGAAAATTGAATTGGAGAATTAAATCACTGTTTTTTAGTCCCCATTTCTGAACCTATGCTACCCTTGCAAGCAGCATAACAGGCAATGTACTCCAAAATACTATAAAAACTGGAGTAAAAGATGACTGCATCTCACAGAATATAAGAAATGGGGACTCTTGGCTAAGTATGGCAATGCCACAGAGTAATAGTTAATGGCCATACTAGGTGCGCCATTAGTAGGGGTTTTTCTAGTAGTGTGAGCTCGCATGACCAGGACCAACAGGTTACCGGGAGGGGACGCCAAACACAACTACCGCACCAGGCAGCCGCACCACTGAGCATCGCCAACACCGCGCGCCGGCGCCAACTTCAACTGCAAGTGGCCGAGCATGGACACCACTGACGATATCCGACAACCACCCCGTGCCAAGGCCTCGACCACCACTCCGCCGCACAAAGGTGGTGTCTTCAAGAAGAAAAACGACGCCGAAGCGCCGTCACCACCCAATCACCCGGGAGCGCCATCACCCGAGACGAGGAAGGA